>NC_056727.1:1123144273-1123171773 GCF_019279795.1 Protopterus annectens
GTATTGGAAAGGAGGTTGTTAGTAAGGAGGTAGTCTGAGACCTGAGAGTGTATGCATCTCTCTAGTATTTTGGAGAGTGGAGAGAGAATAGCTATGGGGCAGTAATTGGTTAGTTCTGTGGAGGATCCGCCTTTTTGGAGGGGAATTATATGTTATACTTTCCACAGTGTGGGAACTTAAGTTTCTGACAGAGATTGGTTAATCTAGATGGATACTGGGTAGGCCAGAGCATCAGCTGCGATTTGTAGGTATTCACTTGGGAGGTTGTCTGCTGCTAATCTGGTGGGCTTAAGTTTAGTTAAGAGTTTTTTTATGTTGGAGGTAAATACAGGAGAAAAAGAGAAGGCAGTGGGGAGATTACTAGTTGAAGTTGTGTGTTGTTTAGCTAGTGTTTAGCTAGTGATAGTATGGTTTGTGTGAAGTGTGTGTTGAATGAGGTAGCAATATTTTCTGAGGAGTGAGGGATGTTAGGAGGAGGGGTACTGACTTTACCTGGGTGGAGGATGGAGTTTATGGAGGACCAGAATTGTTTGCGGCTGTGTTGAGAGGAGTCTAGGGCAGACTGGTAGTATTGGAATTTGTCCTGTTTTATTAGCTTTTTGACTCTATTGCATAGTTCTAGGAATTTCTGTCTAGTTGAGGGGGTTTTGGTTTTGCACTAGTGTCCCCAGGCTTTATCCCTGTTTTTCATTTCTGACTTAGTGGTTTTCTGTAGCCATGGGGAGGGTTGTGCTTTGTTTCTGGAAAGTCTTATGGGGGTATGGTAATTAAGGATGCTCAGGACGGTAGTATTAAAAAATTCAACTGCATCATCAAGACTGAGGCACTTTAGAGGATGCCCGTTACATTCTTTGAGGGATGAGATGAATGTGAGTGGGTTAAAGTTTAGTTTTTACGCAATTGACGGTAGATGACAGGTTTAGCTTGGTATAGGTATTTTTTGAGTAGGAATGTTGGGGAGTGATCACTGAGGCTATCTGATAAGCAGCCTGTTATATATGACTGGGGGCTCCTACTGACTAGTATCCAGTCCAGGGTAGTGTGCTTGCTATAGTTTTTATTTATCCTGGTTGGTGACTAGACTAGTTGGGTGAAGCCATGAAGGTTTACACGATGGGTTGAATGGTTGCCAGAACAGGATTCCCAGTCAATATTGAAATCACCTAAAATGATAGTTTCTTGGGGGATATGGTGGGTAGACCAGCTGAGGAGGTTTTCTAGTGGAGGGATGTTTTGGCCAGGTGGAAAGTAGCATCCATTTATGTTGATGGTTTTGTTTTGGTTTGTTTTGAGGTTGGTATATATTATTTCTTCATTGCCTATTTGTGGAGCTGATGATTTTAAGATCTGGATGTTTAGATGCTGTTTAAATATTATAGCTACACCGCCTCCTTTCTTGTTTAGCCGGTCTACTCTTAGTATGCCATAACCTGTAGGGAGTATTTGCTCACTGGTAATGTGAGGTTTTAGCCAGGTTTCTCTCAGGATGACTATATCTGGGGAGTACAAGTCTATGGTGGCATGGAGTTCATGGACTTTGTTGGATATACTTCTAATATCTCTTTACAGAATAGAAGTAAGCATGTCTGGAGACCCAGCACATTTTAAAAATATGTTGCCTTTTCTTTTATACTCAGGCAAAGATTGCCAAGACAAAGAAGAATAAAAAACAGATAATACTTTTAACTCAGTCTCCCTTAGCCTGGCATTACCCCTGACAAAACAATCCAAGAAACTCAAGCAAGTCTTCCTGGGGCTTGCCTCAAGAAATGAAGCTAGATGCAAGAGTGCTGCCCTTTAGTACCTTGCCCTATTCCTTTTCTATGTAGACCATCTGCATTATTGTTATAGCACCACTCCTCCTATATTATATATTCATTTTATAGGACTCCAAGGCTGAACTCCATCTAAGAAGTTTCCTTTCTGTCTACTTGCTCTGTGTAGGCACAGTGAACTTTCTGCCGTACATGTATATCTGTAACTTTTGCAAAGCCCAGACCATACATAGACACACCACTATTTCTGCATTGGACTCCTCTCTGGGTTGAAGTCTGCAGCTCAAATATATAACATGGTACTCTTTTCTCTCTGAGAAAACCTGACTATGTACAACCCCACCCAACAGTTAGAATCACCTACCTGTACAATGTCTTCTTGACTAGGAGTAGGACTGACTATATAATGGAGTCCACTAAGAACTTCCTTGCACTTTTGAAATACATGCTCACAGATTGGTGTCAAGAGAACCTTATCTGGTCTTGCTTTTCCTAGTAAAGTCTATAACAGGAGTAGCTATCTTACTGTACTGAGGAATGAATTTACTATAGTACTCTTCCTTCCCTAAAAATGATCTTATCTATTTGATAATTGGGATGTGCCAAGTTCAAATACTGTCAACCTTGGCAGGTTCTGGCCTGTTTATTCCACCACCCACTCTATGAAATAGATAAGATACTTCTGTTATACTCCCTTATATATTTTAGCCTTGATAGTCAGCCCTATCTTTGTAGTTTGTACAACACTTCCATGACATGTTGCACATGTTGTGCCCAGGACAGGCTGCAAATGCTAATGCAATATCCTTCTCCTACTAGAATACAAGCTACCTGACTTTGAAATGTTGCAGGGTCATTATTCGTTACAAAGGACATTTTTATAAACTCAGACAGCCCAACTGGTGTTACAAACATTGACCTCCCTCTGGCTGCAGATGTCGAGATTACCTGCCAGTAACCTTTGGTCAAGTCAATAATAGTTAAATATGTAGCCCCACCTAGTTGCTCTAAGGATTCATCTGTCATTTTATTCTGTGTAACTCTTCAGGTTCTTGTATTCTGCACAGAACCAGGTGCTGCCATCTTTCTATTGCATCAGTACCATTCATGAAGCCCAGAAACTACTGGACTCCTGAATTACTCCCTTTAGTTACATTTTTAGAGCTTATGAAAGTCTTTCAGGCACCTTGTAAGGACCTTGTTTGATGTGTTGCTGGGAGCTTGTTTCTAACCTTGTGCTCTGCTAGGTGGGGACACCTTAGCCTACCAGTAAACTTATCCCCAGACTCCTGCAAAATTGCTGAGATTTCTTGAACCTGTTAGAGTTTAGAACTGGGGAGATGGCCATCTCCATCCACAGAGGTGTCAGACTGAACATCACTGAAGTGGTCTACCTCCAGATCCCCCTCTAATTCCTGCACTTCAGAAACTGAGTACCAGGGCCTATCTGTCATAATTTGGCTTTATGATGTTAACATGAAAGAGTTTGTGCTTCTGCTTCATGCCTTGCTACTTTGTCATTTGGGAGATGTCACTCACCTTTCTGCAGTGATGAAAGGGCCTGTGATGCACCAGCACTGGTCCAGTAATCAAGGAGCCTTGAGTCTCATCACTTGCAACAGTGGGGGATGTACACACTGGGAGTACGACAAGTGCACAGACAGTAAGGTGCAATTTCCCTTAAGAGCACACAGAGGCCACAGTCAGTCTGGGGCTGGTTTCTCCCTCTTTCTCCAGATCCTCAGTAAGACTCTCCACTGGCACAGCTATAGAGTTGAGATCTCAGCTGAGTGGCCAAGCCAAGACCTCCAGCACTCTCTCTGTCCAACCAGTGCTTCATGTCCCTGCCCAGGTAACTGATACACACACACACACACACACACACACACACACACACACACACACACACACACACACACACACACTTTAAGATTTGATTTATACACACACACACACACACACACACACACAGACACACACAGACGCACACACACACACTTTGAGGTTTGATTTATACACACACACACACACACACACACACACACACACACACACACACACACACACACACACACACACACACACACACACACACACACACACACACACACACATGGGAAAGGCTGGCACAGGTTTACTAGCTATGCCCCCTTTTGCCCAGACTATAAGATAGTTTGGGCTGCTACCAGCCACTACTTATCAGCTACTTTAAGGCCATTAACAAAGAGTGTCCAATCTTACTGTGTAATGTTGCTATTAATCCAAATGGTAGTTTGACCAAGACCAAGGCTATTAGGAGTGGCCTGCACAGTATCACCAAATAGATATGCAAGTACTCTAAGAGCTTAAAATATGTCTCACAAATATCAGCCAAAATTATGTTTAAATATATTTAATAATAAATAATAAAAGAACAAGAAAATGCTGAGTAAATAATCACAGTAACTTCAGAGTTCAAAATCATAGGAAATATTTAAAACAACATTGCAGGACAGTCTCAAATAAATAAAGAAACAAATAAGCTATACTTCACTATATTCCTAACTGTATCTAAGATAAATTACTGTATCCTAGACTTACTTACTCATAACAAGGCAAGACAGATGTGGTGAGTAGGTTTTCCAGCTGATTCCGTCAAGTCAAAGACAAAATACAAAATGCACTACTTCTCTCAGAGAGCTCTTAAATTACTATCTCAAATGTTGCTGTTGGGATAATTGCAGGATGACATCACTTTTGTCATCTAACTATCGCAGGTGAAAACCCCCATTGCTAGAAACCACCAGTATTTAGCATCCCCCTTTGAAAAAAACATACCCTTCAGACCTTTGGCAAATGGCGGAAGTTGTAAAACAATTTACATCCCTCCACACTTATAGATAGTACAAAAAACTTCTGGCTCTAGACATTGTGCCTGTTACTGCACTGAAACTGAGAAATAACATTGTTTGTTTATGGTTTAGCTATAAAGTAACTCAACCTCAACCATTCTTATGACGTTTTGCAAGTTAATCTCCTGTGTTTCAGTCTCCCCTGTTAAACAGTTATACACATTTCTGTTCTTATATACATTTCTGTTCTTTTTCAGTAGGGTACACTGCGGATGCTTCTTTAAGCTCAGTACTGCATAAACCCTTTTCACACACACTTATGTACCATCAGTTTGATATTCACATAACATACATTTCTAATACATTTGTAGCACAAGCATATGAATCATGTTGTTATTTACAAATGACACATAACCATTTACAAAATTCCAGACAGCTTTGCTGGCAGTATCTCCCTCTGTCATACTTCTATATAAATCATATTAATATTCACAAATGACATATAATTATTTACAAAATTCCAGATAGCTGAGTTGGCAGTAGCTCCTTTTGTTACAGGGTCCTGACTGGATGCCTGCAGCTTGTGTCTCATAGGAAAAAGTACAGTCACTTGCTACCCTCCACAGTACTCTTCAGCTCCGACCGTCCTTTTATACCAGACCTTTCCATCAGCATGAGCTCCTTAACCCTAGTATTGAGGTTTAGGACATAGCCCACAACAGAATCACACTCATCCTCTTTCTCATCATGGAATAAATCCAGGGACCAGGGATCCTGAGATCATAGCTCAAAGGATGAAAATTTGTAGATTCCTAGGACTCCTTCCTGTATACACACAGAAGAAGGGTAGATACAAGTCCCACTCCTTATTGAACTGTTCTTCAAATGATCTCAACATAAGCTTCAGTGTACAGTTAAACCTCTTCATGAAACCATTTACTCCTCAGCACTTTGAGAAACAAGCCAGCTGGCACTTCTTTCTATCATTACATTTTCCAAAAGGAAGCCTACCCTGCTGAAAGTGTCTAACTTTTCTGTTTCAGTAGAAGACTGAGTCACCACATCTGGGTGCCCAGTGCCAAAATCCACCACAACCAGAACATATTTCTCATCTGATGGACCTGGGGTATTTAGACGTCTCACACTACCCATAGCTAACATTTGAAATGGTTCCTCGGTAATTGGCAAAGGCATCAAAGTAGCTTTGACTTTATCTCCAGGCTTGTCAACCTTATGAAATTGCTCTCAGGTCTTGCAGTACTCAATCAGCAGGAAGCGGGCCTGTAGTTCACAGCAAGATATAGAGAATCTGAGTTTCAACCTTTTCACGGTCAGGCTAAGCTATGAACAGACTAAGGTACTAAGTTGTGGACTAAATTTTATTCCTGCAGACATTCATCTAAGATTGTTTGTTCGCAATTTGTAATTAAAAATGCAATATGGTGCTGACAACTATGTTAGTACTGTTTTAAAAAATAGTTTGTACACTCCCATTAATCCACCTTTGGTAGAGGCATTTTTTAAGTTGTTTGAGGATGATATTTATGACTATTTTAGCAACAGACATAGAAAAAAATTTAAGAATATGAGTCATGAAGAGTTTTCTGCTCTGGTAGAACTATTGGTACGTGATGATATTTGATTTTGTTCAGCAGATAAAGGAGGTGGAATAGTTGTAATGGACTTCTTGCATTATTATATTAATGTCATGGAAAGTATGCTTAGTGACTGTGATACATATCTTGAACTTACCAAATCTCAGGCAGTAAAATTGAGTGACAAAATACATTCCTTTATTGAGAATTTGCTAATGGAAGGTGTGATAAGCAAATCACTGTATGGCTATTTTATAATAGAATACCCCACCATATCTCAGATATATGGACTTCCAAAGATTCATAAAAACCCCATTGATCCACCAATTCGACCTATAGTATCAGGTAGAGGATGGGCCACTGAGCCTTTGTCCATATGCGTTGATAAACAACTTCACCCTATTCTTGACAAGGTTGATGTTATACTAAGAGATTCTAAGCACTTTTTTTATAGATTAATTGAATGGGCTAGCACACATTATGAGGAAGATGCTATACTAGTGCCGATAGATGTTGCACCACTTTTTACTTGTATTCCTAAAACAATAGGCATTGATTTTGTGAGACTATTTTTGAGTCAGCAATCTGCATACAATAATGATAAGATTTACTTAATCTGTACTCTCTTAGAAATTGTCTTAGAACACAATGCTTTTGTGTTTACTGACAAGTTTTACCTGCAGCGCACAGGGGTTGCCATGGGCACCATGTGCCCTAACAGTTACACTAATATTGTTCTGGCAGAATGGGAATCTCAGTATGTGTTTAACAGTAATAACATCTTCTCAAGGTTCATTCTACACTATGGCCGATTTATGGAAGACATATTTGTTGTATGGGGTAACACTTATGAAACACTATGTGAGTTTGTAGAATATTTGAATAACACCACTGGTTTTCTTCAGTTCATGTCTGAATATTCGTACAAACAGATTTGTTTCTTGGATGTTACTGTGATTAAGATACCTGTGGGCATAGATACAAAATTGTATAGTAAATCTTGCAAAACTAACAATGTTATACATGCTAAGAGCATGCATCCTAACCACTTTAAGCGTAATGCCTTAAAAGGTAAATTTTTTAGATCTGCATGGTTGCATACAAGGAATAGTGACATGTTTGACTCTTTTGACACTCTACCTGCAAACTATGCAAAAAGAGGATATGATGAGACTGAGATTATAGTGGCACAGAATGTACTAGCTCTTTGAGAGATACCTGTACTAAACCATTTTTTTAGAAATGTTTTTAGTCATGCTAATGATAATGGCAATGTGTCCTCTCACTCTTTATGTATGTGTCTCACCTACTCTAATGATACTAGTTCAATCTGTATTTAATTTAGATCTGATGAAGTACTTGGATTAAGTACAAAAGCGCTTATCTTGTTTTTATTTTATTTTTATTAAAGTTTTTTTACGCTATATCTGCCAACCGGTTTTGTTGCCTTTTATCTTGCAGTACCTTGTCACATCCTTTGTAATTCCAAGTCACTTAAAATTCTGCATGAAAGGACTTTTAGTAGACTTTGCAGTCACATGGTCTTCCCTGTTATGGGCTATGTCCAGAAGTGCCAATTTATAGGTCTAGATACTACAAAATGCTCTATTACTCCTCATTGTAACCCACTTTCAGGGGTCCTTTCCCTATTTAACAGGCCTCTGATCCAGTATATGGACTCCCTTTGCCTTTGAATGTCTGGGAATGCCTTAGCTATCTCTCTCAAGTCTTGTAGTGTAGTATGTGAGATCTGAGCCTGTCTCAACTCCTCCTTGGTGACCCTCCAGAGCTCCCCTTCCAAAAGAAGTTGTACAATTTGCTAGTGGCTTCACAAGGTCTGGATGACCACTGTCACTTACCTCTCTTCTTGGAATATCACCTTTAAAGGGAAGCCCAGAACCTTTCCTCTGTTGTGGCTGAAGTCCCAGTGCACTGCTACCTACAGGGTCCCTCTCTTCAGTAGTCATATAACAACCCCTGATGGAAATGCGGGCTTTGCCTTCACCATACATTTACGTCAATGTCTGGCTGGATGTAACTGCATGGACACAAGCTTTGTTAGTCATTCCCTATTAGGACACCAGCAGAAATGTCCTCAGATATAGTCACCTGCTTGCTAGTTTGTCCCAATCCAGGCAGACTTTGGCCAAAGGTACCTGAAAAGGTTTCCACCTAAGGAACTGAATGGAGTGACCTAAGCAAGTACTGCTCCTGTCTGACCACTGCAGGCTTGGCTATGCTTATGTCTAAGGCTATATCCCTTATGGCAATGGCTTCCCTCCCTTCTATTAGGCTAAAATATAAACTTCAGTAATGGTTAGTTACAGCTTTTGTATTTAAAAAATCCACCACTATCATAGTGCTAGTCATGCTTGATGTTTCAAGAGACTCCCCCCCACCTTAGTAGACAATGCGACCATACATGCCCAATCTGGTTACATCTGGTTACATCTGAAACATTTAATCCCAAAACCTGTGTATGTACCTGAGCCTGTAGCTTCCCCCTTTCCTGCATACCCTGCTGGGATGGCTTAGTCTGCCCTATAAATTCACCTTTGATCTACATACAGTGTTGCCTCCCTCACTATACAATGGAAATCTGCTAACTAAGTAAAATCTCCCTTTCTTCTCCCTCTCCTCAATGGGGGTTGCACTTCTGGTCTGCCAACTCAATTGTCATGTCTTTCGGCATAGTACTAAGGCTTTGTCACCTGACCTAAACATCTGCAAGCATTTCACATTTTGTGACATTACAACAACTCACCTTTCTTGAAAATAAGTGCTGATTTCTGCAATACGCTCTAAATTTCTTTTTTGTACAACATTGGCTGCATTTTATAACCAGCAAACAGACTTTTTTAAACTTTGGCATAAGTTAAATAACCACTGTCACTGAGATTAGAAATGGCATGCATTGTTTTAACTGTGAAAAAAGGGATTAAAAACCTCACACACTGCTCCTTGTCAGCTTGATGCGGAATACACACTCTCTCAAATGCCTTTGTAAAACAACCCAAATCATTCCTTTTATATCAAGGGAGACGTTTGGTATTGACTTGGGCTTCTTGGGTCTGATTTCCCCTTCCCCATTACTCATTTATCTGTGGTACTGAATAATGATCTCATGTTCATGCTGGCACTGCTTTTCCCTCTTCCCCTAGGTATGTCTTTTACCTCTGCACCTTTAGTAGTTACCTTTGGCTAGCTGCTTCAAGAAACATACACTTAATTTCAAGTGCTACGTAATCCCAGTTAGGCTTTGCAGTACACTTGGGATGGATCTGATTGTCCTTTGTATGTCTCATGCAAACTCTCTAAATACTGTGTTTACAATCTGCTGCTGTCTTCTCTCTTGACATATCAGCCTGGAATCCTTGAACTTTGCATTCCCTTCTCCACTATGCCACTGGCATCACAGTTAAACTAAGCACCCATACTAGGCTGCACATAATATATGTACGAAGCTGGGTTTTAGCCAAGCAACCTCAGGGTACCTTTCTCTCTGCTGTGCTCTGTGAATCAATGTATTCCAGTGCTCCTTTAAATTAGACCATTTTTTAATTATCACTTGTGACATAAGCAAGCCTACATTTACAGTATATAAAAGTACTCAAACCAGAATTTGCACACATTATACATCACACACATTGTTTTTTATATATATATATATATATATATATATATATATATATATATATTATAATGTAGGTCACATTACATAATTTATTCAATTCCTGCCTTCTCTTAAATCTCATTCCTTCTCGAAAACATTTTTTCTGCATGCATTGTCCCCATAATTTCAATTTGTCCTATGTAATTTACTCCTACCCTTTTCTAAAGATCCCACCTCCTGTTCTTTTCTCTCTGTTACAATATTCACTACTTTAAGTATAGTTGGTGTAGATGTTGATTTCCATTTTGTAGTTATTGTTTTTTTGGCAGCCTCTAGAATTAAACATAGCAAGGCCTTCCTATATCTAGGCAATGCAAATTGTGTATCCCAGCTGAAAAAAATAATTTCCTTAATTGCACTCATTTGCTCGCCCAATATTCCAGATAAACTACTCTTTAAGGAATTTGTGAAGGTAGATTTAAGTGGGAAAAGTGCAGCACCTGGTGAGGTAAGTTTTATAGGCATTTTATATATACACAAAGGGAACTATCATGCAGTGTGTGGAAGAATCACTGCATGGACACTGATGAATAAACAGAAGAATAAATAATAATGATGATGAAGATGATGATGATGATAGTAATAATAATAAATATAATAAAATAGGCCACTTTTACAACACAGATAGTTTTATGATCAGCCTAACTGCCAAAGAATCAACATTGTAGACTGACTCCAACTTCTCAAGGATGTTTTTATTCAGAAGGTGGGATGTGCTGATACATATTGAATATCATAGATGCTGACATGGAGGGCCTTCAGGTGAAGTAGCGGTTTTCATTTATACCTGTAAATGTTGCCCATCTCTCTGTCATGCAAAATATAACTACAGATTTTTCCCATCAATCAAAGACTGAAGAATAGGCCAGCTGCTTTTAATACCCTGCATGGGATTTGCATTTTTCTCCATTTAGTAATTTTTAATTCTATGGAACCTGTGATGATCAAACTGAATAGTTTTATGTGTATTTCTTGCACTTTTAAATTATGGGAGGAGGCTTATATTGTCTAACGAGTTTTGTGGTGTGAATGATCTCTGTAGTCTGGTGTGCATTTGTGGGTGAAACTTCTGTGAGGTGCAATTTTAGCTGTACTGTGTTTGTCTATACAGATAATTACTGCAATGCAGGATCTACCACTTCCCTCACAATGCACCATCATCCAAGGAGAATGTACAAATTAGGGGGTGGGGGGGGGGGGTATGCCATGCAAGAAATACTGGTTTCCTGATTATTTTTATTATTATTCTTTATATTTTCAAAAACACACTTTATGAAAACTTTTTTTATTTTCATTTAATTGTATTCTCTTTTTGTCATTCAAAAGAACTGATATGTGCCAGAGTGAATTCACATCTAGTAACAATTATAAAAGAATCATATGAAAGGTTATATAATAGTAATAATTTCCAGCTGGGGTGAGAGGGTTTCTCATTACTAGATTTTATTCCTTGGTTGTTTTATATTTGTTTGCATTTGCATCATTACAAGGGCAAAAAACAGAATGACATGTTGACTGTGTGAGTTTAAAAACAGATATGAGAAAAAGGCCAATAGCCTCTTTCTGAGAATAATTCTTGAAGGCAAGTGCAGGGTAGCTGAGTACATCTCAGTTGTACAATAGCAGCTTAAATTATAAAAAATATTAAAACCATAGTAGTAGTGCAAAACCAGAAAACAATAACTTTTCTCTCACCTTACAACTCTGTATATGGTACACATTACTCTTGCATCCCCATAATCTAATTATTATACCCAAAGTTTGTTATAGCACAGGAGTTAAAAGGTTTACCTCTTTGCAGTGCCCACCACAATCTACAGCTTTTTAAGCCAAGTGCCCAAAATTTATTGCCCATCAGTTCTATGACACCAATAGATAAAAGCACAGCAAGTCAACAGGATATAATGCTGCAGTAAATTCTATGTTGTAGAAATCATGTCCTAATGAATATCAGGACAAATTATTATTTCTTTTCTCTTATAGGCACAACTAAGTATGAAAGCACAGCACTTTATTTATCACTGATAACTCCTTCATGCCTAATGGATGGCTTATCTTAGTCCAAAAGCTCAAGTAGCTGTACTGTAAAACCTCTGCTGGTCCAATAAAAGTTATCATATCACCTCTGAGTCCTACTTGTTCCAGGGGTAAGTGGCTCAGAGGATGGGCCACTGGTGGAGGCAGCCAACAGATGGATCAGTGCCTCTAAGGTTATTGAAACACACTGGGCACCACCACTAACTGTGAAGACCACTAAAGTTGACTTGGGACACAGGTGCAATTGCTGAATTATGTATATATGCATAATGCAAGGAGAGGAGTTCCAGAGATGTGCATGACATTGTAAGGAGTGCAACAGCATGCCAGAAAGCCAGGGCTGCAGTTTACATTATATAAAAGAAATGAATGTGCAAATACGATGAGAAATGTAGAACATTTAGAGAAATAACATTTTATAACTGTACAAGTACAGGAAGTTAAACACTGTGTTGCTTACCAATGCAGTGAAGGGGCACTCTGTATATTCTGACTGCATGTAGGAAGGCAAGTGTCTATGGACAGTCTGCTTGTAATTCTAGAATGTTTGTAACCGTGGAGCTATTGATGTTTAGCTGGTATTGTGGCTGGCTTGTGTGTGTGTGTGTGGGGGGGGGGGTCAGCCTAGCTGGTGTCAGTTTATCAGGCTATGACCACTCCCCTTTATACTGTTTTTTTCTGTTTCTCTAAAAAGCACCTCTCCCACTTTGATCAATACATAATTTGTCTCCCATCAGACTTGGAGAATAGTGATAGCGGAGTGTCTCATCACCTAGATACTTGATGATTAGTTGTAAAAGACAACCTTCTCTGGAGTTGAACCTGCTACCTGAAACCACCTGCCTACTGACTTTGGAACCTAAAAATCATTAAAAACTTCAAATATCCCCTTAAGTAGCATCTCTGTAGTGAAGCTACCTGCAACAGCTACTATGACAATGGTTAGCAAACTTATTACCACATACCATAGATAGTGCAATGCCTTTAATAACATGACATTTTATACATGCATATTATATATATATATATACTGCAGTTAATGTTTATTCATATGTATAACTACACTGTATTTTATGCATATCTAAGCTTGTGTTTTTGTTTGTTGTTGTCATCTCAATGCAGTCTGGATGGATCTTGCTCATCTTAATCTGTCTAGATTGAATTGTATCATTATGCACTGAATTTTACCACTTATTCATTCCATGTATGATATCATTGATTTATAAATCCTAATGTATTTTCTGCTCCTTGAGCTCTGGTTGTGGCTGAATTGGGTCAATAGACCAGCCAACTTACCCAGCAAGCAAATAATAAATACATTCATAAACAAATAAACCTAAAAAATACAGTCCAAGTCATCTTGGATATAGAATGGAACTTTTGCTACATCAGTGAGATTTATATTTAAACCTACCACTGCTCATTTAGTTGAACTACAAAAGAGAAATGAACTGCAGATATGTAACTGAACTTGCAATGTCATTTTTTCACTAACTACATGTGAGAGCTTTGTGGGCAATATATAAAAAATATATATGAAGATTAGCAACTATGCTCTTCTGGGAAAGCACAACTAATATATACATAAATAAAAATTGTGCAGAAGATATCTAAAATATAAAATGTAATTGTTACACTGTGTGATTACAGAATTTGAGACTGCTCAAAATCAATCTGGATTTAAATGTAAAAACGTATTTAAAATATTTTGTGAGTTTCTTTCTGTACAAACAATTTCTTATAGAAATGAAAGTTTCTGTCTCATCCAGGCAGAACCGCAGCTTGCTGACCTAGCAGTTGATGCATTCCTTGGAAACAAAAAAAGGAAAAATCTTGTATTTTAAACTGTAGCAAACAGCTTGCTATAAGTACAAATGTGCAATGTTGCAAGTGGTTTGCTGCAATTACAATACCACCCACTAAGCACTTCATTGCTTCAGTGCTTCATCGCTGACACATTCCATTATCGCATTTATTCATTTCTGTTTTATGTCCACAGGTTCACGGGGTGAACTAGGCTAATGACCATGGGAGCCTTTATAAGACTAGCCATACAACTCAGTCAGCAACTGCAGATTCAACCCAACTCCTTCCACTCAAGGCTGCTGCCCTCTTACCACATCCTAGCTATGCTTCTGTGTCCTAGAACTAAGGACTCTGTGGGCACATAAAACAAATTTGGCAATGTTTCACCGTTTTCACTTTTCTCTCCAACTTGTAAATGAGCACATTAACTTCAGCACCAAAATGTTCACCCAGCCAAAAAGTGAGGTTTCCTGATCTTAATAATTGCATTCTTAAGATAAGATTGACCTTTGAACAAAGAAGAACAGCCGAATGGAAACTTATGACTTTGCCTTCATTGGGAGAAAAAACAATGTTGTGTTGCTATTGTTATGGTTGCTAATACTGATGCTTTGTTTTGTAACTAAACATTCACCACAGCTGTTGATAAACTGCAAGATCTTAGCTTACTGCAGGCTGTATTGAATGTCAAAACATTGAGACCATAACTTCAAAAACTCAGAACACTGACTCACAAAACACCGAATTTCTCAGAGCCTGCATTACGATGCAGTACCTCCAACTTAAAGATTACCACATGTAAACACATACTTCAATAAATTATTCTGCAGGGGGGCAACCTCTCCTGCACCCCCACACCCCCTACAGCTTAAATATACCAACTTCAAGATCACACTACAGTGGAAGAAAGGTACATGCAACATATCCACACAATTGCTGAAATACACACCTGTCCTTCAGAAAACACGTATAAACTACCAACTCAAACATGTCCACTACTAATTATTTTTCCTAGAACTGAAAAGCACACACACAGTCTCCTTTCCAAAAATAAATCTTACCATAAATAAAGAAATCTTACTAACCCTTTTTTTCAGAACTTGTACTACAAACCCTGACAAATTATGTTTACCATAAAACATAACATCCGCATGTCTCTTTACCACAATTCATGACTTCTTAAAGAAATACCACAGTATTCATACTCAACAGACAAGAAATGTTAACATCTTTGATGTTTTGGGACTCGATGTGATAACTTTTCAGTGTTCTGCGTTTTTGATGTTATAATCTCAACATTTTGACATTCAACGTTATGGTATCGTCAACCAAATGAAGTAGGTCCATATTTATATATATATATATATATATATATATATATATAAATATATATATATATCTAGGACTATTGCACAAAATCATGTTTTCATGAAACGTAAACTACCGAACACACTTTAGTGAAAGTGCTTTTCACTGAAAAAGCACTTTCACTAAAGTGTGCAAAAAAAAATATGGACAGAGATGGATGCTAATACCTTACACTTTCTGCAAGAACTGTCTTTACC
This sequence comes from Protopterus annectens, assembly GCF_019279795.1. Taxonomy (NCBI): domain Eukaryota; kingdom Metazoa; phylum Chordata; order Ceratodontiformes; family Protopteridae; genus Protopterus; species Protopterus annectens. The sequence goes on from NC_056727.1 coordinate 1,123,159,556, forward strand.
TTTCCTGCATTCTGCAATGAAGTACATTTCCCTAAAGGACAGTGAATTCTGTTTCATATAGCCAGCCTGTGTTTGTGTTTTTTGTTGTTTGTGATGGGGTATTATGCACTGAAGGAGTACTACGAGTCAATAGGCTATCTTCTTACAGATCAGTTACCCAAAAGTAATCATTTATCAAGGAGACATAAATAAGTATTTTTCAGATATAGGTGTGTGCTTTTATTATTGGATGGTAAAAAGCAAAACTTCTGTTTTAATTTGATCCTTTGTCAGACTAGATGTCATGAAAAGTGCTGAAGGCTATGGCAGTCATTTCTGAGCTAAGACCTGTGAGGGTTGGTTTAGCAAAGAAAATCCCATTTTTTTCAGTGTACTGAAATATATTGTATGTGCAGGTACGAAGTGTTTTGGAAGACTGAGACAACTGGATAGCCCAGAAAAGAACCAAGCAAGATACCGTAATGAACATCTCTGTAATAGCAGCAGATAGTTTGACAGAAGACACCTTGGACATGGATAGAAAGGTAAGCTTTAGTAATTAAATATATGTGGTTTTATTCTATTCAGTCTGGTAGTGTTACTGATACAAGAAGTCTCTTATTTGAGTCTGGTACTGCTACTAGCCAAATGACTTACTTATGAAATGCATTATACTTGCGGAGGACTTAGAAGATTCAAACGTAGTAATCTTACTTGAATGCCTATGCCTAATCCCTTTTAATACAGGAACTTAATATACTTAGTGGCAGTAGACAGTACTGTTTTGTGGGTGCCAAGCATACTTGAATATGGCTGTAATACCACAGGAAAAGTGTACCCTAGTATGCACCACAGGAAAACTGTTTTGCTTGTGTGACTACATTTTACTTTTAAAGGTCAATATAGAGTTTATAATAATATGGGAGCATTGTTGTGGCTGGAAACAAACACTGCAGGAAGAAAACAGTTGTGTCTGCCATGTTGCTACAACTTTTTCCAATTTTGTTAATGCTTAACTGCAGTTTTAGATGCTACATTGTAGGAAGGAAAAAAACTGCACATTTTTCCTTTTTATTGTGAGCCCTATATCACCATTATGTTGCAATACATCTTCTGTACAGCTGTTTCCATTATTGCTGAAAAGCTACAAATTTATTTCAAGTCCATCCACAGTTATGGAACTTTTGTTCAGACTATCAAATAAATATAAATAACAACATGCATTTGTTATCTTAATATGACACTAAAATTAAAAAAAAAAATCTAAATGATTTGTAAATTCCATCTGTACTACACAACATAGAAAGAAAAAAGGGGATACATGCTTTAATAGTGAAATAGTGATAGGTATGTAATTCAAAAAGAGACTCTTGCATCTATCAGTGTGTGCTAAGTGCACCTAGGAATGCACTAAACAAGACTGTCAGCAGCTGGTCAGTGTGTACATGCCACATAGTTTAATGGTGCACTGGTCGCTGAACTGATAACATAGTACTCTGCCGGGTATACAGCAGTAGCATCAGCAAAGTTCACACATAGTACACTACCTACCCTACCACCCTGCAATGGAGTAGTCTTTTTAAAAGCTGTTGCAACAGGCAGTAGTACAGTGTCCCCCAAAAGTAGGAAAAGTAGAACTGTTATTCACTACAAAAAACTACCTGGTTGTACATGATTCCATTTCAGGTAACAAGCCAGTGCTGGTGGTTTGAAGATGAAAAACACTACATACTTGTTGCTTCTTAATGCATGTCCACACACAAACATATACTTACACACATACATACACACACACATACACACACGCACAGAAACACACACATGCACTTACACATGTGCTTGCTCATAACTTACTAACATATACAAAAAACATGAATACACACACATACACACACACATGCACACACATACATACACACAAAGCACACATGCATACACAGACTTGCTGAACAACTTATAAATAATCCAATACTGAGGGCATTGCAGTTAAACTTTCTATCAGCTTAGTACGCTAGCCAAAGGCACAAGAGGTAAAATAGAAAAGAAAGATCTTTACTCTCACTTGCCATAATTCACTCAAAGTTATTTTGATCAAGACTCCAGAATATGATGCAGCTAAGAAGGGAGAAGATGTTGACAGGCATTGTGTGCAGCACAATTGATGATGTGAAGATTTTTTTAAAGTATAATGAATACCACAAAGGCTGATCTTGGTGACGGGCAGGAAGTAAACGGATATTGATATAATAGTGAGCTAAACAAATGCTAACACAGGGTCCAGTAAATTTCTTTATTTATTTATTGACATTTGATTACCAGGAAAGTCCACCAGGGTAGAAGCCCATTTGGTGCAGGCCCAGGGAGAAAAGCTCCAAATTATCACAAAACATTTTAAGAACAATGATTTTACAATCTTCAAAAATAAAACAAAAACAGCTGCAGTTTAAATAATAATTATAACAAATTAGGCATAAAATAAAAAAAAAACATTGGTTAAAAATCAGTACAAGGTATATGTCAATCATTTAATATCTAGAGAAATTTTAGCAGTTTGTAGAGAAATTAAAGTTAAGTTAGTCTAATACAAATAGGAATCACAATATGAAGTGAGAGAAAAAGAGGCTTATGGTATATTTAGAGAGAAAGTCACGGAAAACAAGTAGATAGCAATAAGGAAGTCGATGAAGAAAGGAGAGTAAGGAGGTGTAAGGACTGAAAAGGTACCTCTTCACATTTAGGGATACAGTTTATCCAGGATTTGAGTAAGAACAGAGCCAGATTTTAGCTAGGAAGTCTTTCAGACTGGTTTTGAAAGACGGGAGGTAGTGTATAGACCTGATTGATACAGATAAGGAGTTCCAGGCCTTAGCAACCTTGTACGAGTACAGCCAATGTCAAGCAGATTTGCCAGGTTTGTAGACTTACTGTAGATTTTGGTCACTGGATCGCAATGACCAACTGGAAACATAGTTTTGTTGAATGCTTTTTGTAGTGCTGGACAGGCAGATTGATGCTGGATAATTTTACAGGTGGTAAGAAGTACGTATATCTTAGTTGATGTGGCAGGTCTAACCAATTTAGGCTTTTCAGTGCAATACAGTGGTGGGTTCTGAAGGAGGTTTATGCTCCTGATTAGCAACTTTGTTAGAGCATTGTTCAAGTTTTATTTTTCTTGAAGCCTGGAGGTTATTAAAGATGGGAGCATCATAAAGAAGAGTGGGGAGGAGATAAGTAGTGACACGTGTAGCTTTAGTTGCGTCAGTAAGAAATGTTTAGGTCTGTAAAGCATCTCTAGTTTTTGATGAGTTTTTCTTATGCAATTTTGCATATGCAGGTCAAATATAAGATTATCATCCACTATCACTCCTAATAGTGTGCTTTGACAAGTGACTTCAATGGTTGTTTTATCAAAAGTGAGGACTTTAAATTTTGTTTTTTCATGAGAGAGGGATTTGGGTAAAAAAAAGTAATAGTATGATCGTTTTGGGATGAGCAAGAGTTGTAACTTACAAAGCCATGTTTCAGTAGCTGTTTAAGCTTCTCGAGTAATTTTTTGGAGGTTGACCATGTTGTGAGATGTGCAAATAAGAGTGGAATTGTCTGAGTATTGTATTAGGGTGGTCTGTTCTGTGGAAGTATAGAGGGTGTTGGTGAAAATGTTAAAGAGGAGGGGACCAAGGATAGAGCTTGTGGTACAACAGTGGTGAATGGGAGGTAAGGAGAGAGCATGGATTGCCAATTTACTGACTGATACTTATTGGACAGGTAGCTTTTGAACCACAGAAGGTTGGGCTGAGAGAGACCTAGTGAGGACATTTGAAGTAGAGGTTTGCTGTGACAAACAGTGTTGAAGGCTTTAGACAAGTCTAAAAATAAGGAAGAATCTAGTTTGCCATTAGCTCTACCTATAGTTACAGTATCTATATAGTCTAGAAGGGCAATGCTAGTACTGTGGGAAGGATGGAAGCCATGTTGTGTAGAGGATAAGAATTCTTCCTGCAGGAGATAGTCTAGCAATTACATTTTTCAAGTATTTTCACAAGGGGAGATATGATTGCTATAGGTCTTAAGTTATTAATGTCTGTTGAATTTCCTCATTTGTGCAGGGGGATAATGTGTGACATTTTCCAGAGAGAAAGGGGACATGGGATTCCTGGATTGACCTATTTATAAGGATTGACACAGGACAGGCAATGCTACTGCCTGCTATTTTAGGTACTCACTTGGAAGGTCATTAGCTGAAGAAGACAGTTTAAGTTTGTTTAAGAGTAATTTTATATAGGATATGGGTATAGGTTTGAAGGGGAAAGTGGATGTGGTGATATGTGGCTGTTGGGCAGGTTAGGATTTGCTGTTGAGGAATCCTTAGAGATGCTATACTATTTATAAAATAATAGTTGAACTTTATTTCAGTTTTCATTTTCAACTAAAGGACTGATGAAAGCTAATCAAAAAGAATGAAATTGCAATAAATAAATAAAAGCTAAGGGTGAAAAACTGTCCTTCTAATGGTGGAAGGCTGGACTGAACATGCTCACATAAAAACAGCTGCAAGACAAAATGCTGTCCATCTTCAATAGAAAGGGCAATCCTTGGATGCTATGAAATGCTGATTTCTTGAAAGTCGACATTTCAAAAGAATGAAAATAAATGCCCGAAAGCCAAAAAGTTGAAAAACTTCCTTTTCATGTTTTTGCAGGGGCAAATACCAATTCCACAATTGCACCAACTCATAGAAGGGAGAACTTTCCCTAAAAAATGAATCATTGCCAGAGCACAATTAGAAGTTGCAGTAAAGATTTCCTATGGAGAAAAGGAGCTGACATTCTGCTGTTCACCTTTTTTTTTTTTTTTGCTGGATACTGATACTCAAGGAATCAAGGAATTTCTTCTCGAGATTATGTAGGGAAGCCATCCTGAGTAATACCTTTTGTTATTCAAACTGCATAACTAAATTTAATAAAGTCACAGCCTCTGCTCTTTATTTTCTTCTTCATATAGTTGGAGAACAATCATGGAGATGCCACTTAAAAAGTTGTCTTCTGTTACAGTGGTTTGAAAATGATTTTTCTAATTAAAATAAATCTCACAATGCCGCCATTCTTTTAGGAAAATAATGATATTCATTGAATTTTTATTGCACAGTGGTGCGAGTGACTTAGGGGAGTGTCAGCTTTAGTTTTCATGGACTTAGTCTGATGAAACAATAACGAATGTGATAAAGTTAAAAATTTATGCAAATTAGTCTTGGAGATCCTAATAGTTTGGAATGGTGCAAAATCCATTGTGTATAATGTGAGCTATTTGTGTATGTGAGTACAACATATGCATAAACAAAATACAATTTTGTGCATATTGCAAAACAGGAGCATGTATGTTCAAAATGCAGCCAAGCCATGACTGTTGAATAAAGTAAACAGACAAAAGATGACATTATAGATAAACAAACATTATTCAGTGAAGCATAAATATAAGATGGCAGACAGCAATGGGAGTAATGTTGGATTAGAGGCTTAGGCACAAATTATAAAATAGTACCAGATAGTCATTGTCTTCTTCAGGCAGACTATGAAGGAATAAAGCTTTCACTTTAAAGAGATTATTTTTCCAGAAGAACACAACACTCATTTGTGCATGATATAACCTGATGCATGTTGCTAAATTGGGAGAATACAAGGTTGTGTTTGACTTAAGAGGATTACCCCTCCCTCACAATGTATATCACCTTTCTAATGGATATTTTGAGTGAGTTTGGACAATGTACTCTTAACTCGTTAACACCTCTGATTTGTGGTATGTTACACCTGTAGTAACTTACACACATCCTTTTATTCCAGAGCATTTCTTGAGAAAATAGGTTAAAATATGTAAGACAAATGTAAGTATATTGCGAACAGTAAGCATTATTAAAAATGGTAACAGGAATGTTATAAGTAAATAGTATTCTTTACAGTGATAATAGCAATCAGTTTTTATATCAGTACTGTAATATACTGTAACCCACACCAATGCAAAATTATAGTTTTACTGTGAAGTTTCACAAACAATTCTTTTTGTTTTGGAAATTTTCAAATATAGGCATAGGTTAGATCACTTTTATTCGGACAGACTTCAGCTTTCACATGACAACAAGAAATCCTTTTCCGATTGCTTGTTTAATGAGTCATTCAAGGAAACATGAAAAATATGCTTATGCATATAATTATTATTATAAATAAAACTGAATATCTCACAAGTTGTACCAGTTTCAGTACCAATACCAATTGTAACTTTCTTTGACATAATCTAAGGTTTCAGCTGGTGACATGCACTAGTTTATAAGTCACTTGGTTTTGGAATCATTAATGTACATATGGAAATGTGCATGTTTTCAGAATTACTAGGAAACAACTATCAACATTTCTAGTATAGTAGAGAGTTGATTTTCTGAACCTTGATTATCAGCAATGTCAATTATCTGAACGCAGCCTTCCAGTGTTTTAGGGTAGGAAAACTCATAAAGTCTGAAAATGTACATGTTATACTTCTTCACTTGTGCATATTTTTAGCTTGTAGCCCACTTGTGTGTGAAAACTATTTAAGCAATAACCCACGCCTGGGTGTGGGTAATGCTGGATTTACCCTCGGTTGGTTTGGTTTGGTCATGAGACCGAAGCCCGAGTGGCCAAAGACAACTGTGGGCAAACCCAGCATTACCCACACCCAGAAGTGGGTTATTGCAATTATACAATGACATTATTTAAGAAAAAAAATACTTACTTTTCTTAAATAATGGCATTGTATAATGCTTCCGTGCTGCCCTTCTGCAGCTGTCCGGTATTCTGCGGCAGTTCTGATGTACTGAGCATGCACATGCGTATGCTTATGCAGTACATCAGAGCTGTGTGTGGAAGCAACGGAGAAAGGAAGATCTCCATTGCTTTTACAAAGTGTCTCTCTATGTTAAAAGAGTTTAATATAGTGAGACAGCTTTAAAAAAAGCAATGGAGAAAGGAAGATCTCCTTTGCTTTTTTTAAGCTATCTCGCTATGTTAAACCCATTTAACATAGCGAGATTACAGCAACAGATCTCTTCCGTTCTCCGTTGCTGTCTAAAAAAAAAAAAAAAGACATACTAATGGAAAAAGTCCGGGCGACCGGGCCTTTTTTCATTAGTATAAGTCTGATTTACAATGGGCACACTGACCAATCACGTGCACATTTTGGAATAGTGATGGGGGGGTCATTGTATAATCTTTATTATCCATGGGAATCACTGAATAGTTGAAAAGTGTATTCCCTGTGTGCAGAATAAACAAGGTTTTATAAAAATATTTTCTGGCTCAGTTATATGTTTGATTATCCAAACTACCCTAAGTCCCAATTGATTTGGATAATTGACTCTTTACTGTTGTGTATTATAAATGGACTCTGACTCCCACCTTGACATTCACTCCACGCCCCTCAATGACATGTAGCTCACACAATTATGGCTGCATGAGTATATGTAAGAAAATATGAGCAAAATGCAGTAAAACAGTGATTAGTATCTCCACTACAGGACATCTTAGGTTAACAGTCTTGGTACCATTTTGTCAGTTACATCTTTTCCTTCCTCATGCTTTCTGTAAATTAATTAATAACTTACTTAAAGATGCCAGCTTCAGAGTATATTAGGGTGCCATGTTAAATGGAAGCATAAAAAAATGGTTCAATAAGTCGGTATGAATGACTTCAGTTAGTCCTTTGTATTCCACTCTAGGCAGGTCCAATAACTGCACCAAACCAAAAAAAAAAAAAAAAGACAGCAAGAAAGTATCATACTGTAAGATTTGCAGAGAAAGTAAAACATTAAACTGTAGTGCTGACTACGTTGAATCTCAACTCTAAAGTTTGTATGTGTGATTTATGCCAGCAGTCGGTGTAATTAAAAAACTGTGCTATAGCACTCTAAATACCAGGAAATTTCAAATTTATCTGTAAGGGGCATCTGCAATATAAGTAGAGCTAATTGAAATAGCAGACTCATTAGCAAGGTCTGTTAACCACATAGCTGAGGGATCTCTCTCTTAAAGATCAGCAGGGACCAGCAAGAAGGAATTAGGATCTATTGTTAAAGCCATGAGGGAATTCAAGGTAGTTCTAGTTTCCTGGTTTCTCACAGCAAAACTATAGAATGGCAATTAGCAAATAAGGGTAGCACAATTTCTGAGCCACAGCATGATTGTTGGGTTAGAAGAGTCGGTGTGCTGCATTTAAGACCAATGCGCAATTACAGGTGATAGAACTACATATATTGTTTAAATTAAAACAAAATCTTAGGCTTTCAGAGTACATTGATGAGTAACAGACTACATTTAATTGGGTCAATCTGTAGGTGTCCGGCTCTCCACAGGAGATCATGAACTCCTATATGCCACAGGTTCTTCTGCATTGACTTTTTGAGGGCTTGAGGCATTGGGATTCCAGATTTCAGCAAGGTAATAAAAAATGGTCCATTTACCCTACTAGTGGATGATGTTTGATTCCGCATCAATTGCTCTAGGCTAAAGACACCATGGATCAGATTGCTGAAGGCAGTTTTCCATAGGAAATCATTGTTGGTGAGATTTCTAACTGTGTGCCACCATTGTTATCATCATCATCATCATCATCATCAGCCCACTTTTCCTCATTTTTTGCATGGGGTTGAGTTGTCCCATCATAAGTCACCATCGTCCTTGATTGAGTGCCACTCTCCTACCTTCTTAAATGGTTATGTTTGCAGGTCCTTGCCACTCAGTTCTTCCATCTCTTTAGTGGACACCCTCATTTCCTCTTGTCTTCTTCCTGTCTTTCCCAAATCTTCTTCATCAGATTGCCTTCTGCTTTCTGCCACATGTGCCCAAATCACCATAATCTCTTCTTGTTGACGTTTTCTGCAATTAAAGCTACTTTGGCTTTTGTTCAAGTGTACTACTTTTTTCATTTTTCCCACAGTGTTCATCCTACCACCCATTTCAGGGTCTTCATCTTTAACACCTCTAGCCTCCTCAACTGCTCTGCCTTCATTGCTCAGGCTTCTCTATGACTCATTATTACTGGTCACACCACAGTTTTGCACACCTTACCTTTCAGCGTCACTCTTCTGTCACACATTACTCATGATACTCTGTGCTATTTGGCAGCCCTGTCTCCATTCCCCTATCATTTACTGACATTCTACATTTGACATCCTCATTCAGACTTCCCTTCTCTTCAACCATCCCTCCCAATTACTTGAGGCTGTTAACCTGTTCCACAATTTCCCTACTAGCTCAATTTTCAGCTACTTCTGATTCCCTCCATTTTATGTCATGTCTTGTCTGATTTCAGTTTCATCTCATAGGCCTTCAGTTTTGCATACCGATCTCCTATCATTTACTGACATTCTTCTTCAGCGGGTCTATATTATATCATCGAATGCTTAAAAAAGCGAATGCTGATTGATCGACCTAATGTAAGCGAAAGCTTACAATCTCAAACTGTCAGATCAGCGATTTTTTTTCCCAGGGAAAAAAATCGCTGATCCAAAACACATACACACAACACAAGCACACCAAACAAACAGAAATCCACACACATACACCTAAAATCTGATACGTAACCCTACACTAAACTATGCACACACCACTAACTACCCACTTACCTTAACCCAAACCCTAACCCTAAGGTCCGTCACTATCGCACACTCACCTCACCCGCTCCCTAACCCTAACTCACTTAAATCCGCCCTAACCCTCATGTCCACTCAATCGCACACACACCTAACCCGAGCCCTAACCCTAACTCACCTAAATCACCCTAACACTCACATCCACACAATCACACACTTACCTGAATCTGACTGGTAACTTTCCACCATAACACTGAAAATACCAAAGCAACAGAAACGGACAACTGAATTCTTTACCTAGGAAAAAATTTGAGTTTCTGCTGCTTCGATATTTTGCAGTTTCGTGAAAATAAGTTCGATCAACCAGCGTTCGCTTTTTTAAGCATTCGAGGATATAATATAGACCCTTCTTCAGCATGTGCTTAAAGCACCATTGGTGATCTTTCCCCACTGACATGTTTGCTGATGTAATTCATCATCAGTATGAAAAGCAGTGAGCTTAGAACTGAACCCTGATGCACACTCACTCACTCACTCCCTCTAAGGACCCTTCTGTGAGTCTGAACACAGTTTGTACTTGTGTATTTGGATCCTTGTACATAACCTGTACTAGTTCTGCCAATGTCCTAGGACTTCACCCATCACAGGACTGCTGAAATCAGCTTCCTTTGGACATTGTCATGTGATTTCTGCAAGCATAGGAATGGCCACAATGTTCTTTCCTCATCTCTAGCTTCCTCTGTCTCATTGGAAGCATTAGATTGGTTATTATGCATTCTGATCTGAATCCAAATTGCTCATCTCCCATATTACTTTCTAGTACTCTGCATATTCATTTATCGCTCACCCTCAATAGGATATTCACACAGGGTGATAGGACTTTGATACCTTTATACTGCCCAAAGTTGTGAATGCCCCCTTTATTCTTGCACTCTGGCATTAAAATTCTTACTCTGCAGTCAAATGGGATACACCTTTGTTTCCAATGGTTAATGCCGCGGTGGTACAGCGGTAGCATTGTTACCTCACAGCAAGAGGTTCTCCCGTTCGATTCTCAGTTTGGCTTGGGAGTGCCTTCTGTGTGGAGTCTGCATGTCCTCCCCGTGGTTGGGTAGCGTTAGAAAGACATGCGTGTGTAAATGGGCGTGCCTTCATTGAAGGTTGGGCATCCAACTGGCACCTCGACGTTTCGTAAAAATCTACTGCCAATCATTAATGGACTGGAGTTATGCTGTGGTGACCCCTTACCGTGTAAAAGCCGAAGGACAAGCAACAACTTGTTGCAGTATAGAGAGGTTTCTTACCTTGCTCAAAACAACATTTTTGATCACATCTGCTGTGACCTTCTCTGAGTCTGCTGCTTTCACTAAATTTATTTTCTTTAGTGCTGTTTGTACTACTTCTTCAAGGGACGTCTTTCCTTCCTGTTTCATCATAGGCTGTGTCTGGGGCAGTTCAGCATCTCTGAAATTTCTGTCATTCAGAAGATGTTGGATAGTAATTCATCCAAATTATCTCTCTGTCTTTGAGTTTCTTTGTGCTAGCCGCTGTGTCACTTTCCAGAAGCTGGTAGAGTGCCTCTGAAACCTTATTATTTGCTATTGTAACTGCTCTCTTACCCTCTTTGTTAGCCACCCAGTATTTCTTCTTAGCCCGGTCCATCTTTTCTGTCTCCCCATTTTCCTGCACTCCTTCTTTCTTTTGATTAGTTCTTGGACTTTTGCATTCCACCCCCTTTTCCTTATGTACCTTATTTCCATACCTGTGTCACATATGTTGTTTGAGGCACCCCCCCCCATTCTTCATTAACTTCACTTATTTCTTCTTCTTCTGGGGATGCTAGAGCCCTGAATATTTCCTTGAACACTAGCACTTTTACTCCAGTCAACTTCTATGTCTTCAGCCCTGTCACTGTTGACTATAGAACCAGCAGTAATGCTCTTTTTGGGGAAGTTTCTCTCTTCTTCAGGTTGGCAGATACAAGTTTAGATGACTGGCGTCTTGTCCCCAATTTGGGGGTTACAGAGAGCTTACTTACCTCCATGTAAAAAACACTTCAATTTTGTTTTTTTGGTGATTTGTTCTTTTGGGTTTACAGGTTGTTAATTCCAGTCATCCACTGTATTGTAACCAGAGAAATACAAGACATAGGTGGAAGACCACAGGCAATAATGGCACAGGTCCTCAGCTTTAAAGAAGGAAGCAATCCAGAAAACAGTATAGTGAAAGGGACCACTGAAATATAAGGAGGATGATATCACTCTAGATAACAGTTATTAACTGGAACTAGCAAATCATCACAGCTCAGTCTGGCCATTATAGGCATTTTGAAGCAGCAAAAAATTGAATGTTTTTTACTTTCCTAAACAGACTGATCTTCTCTCTATGAAAAGAAGATTTTAAACTTTCTGGTCCAACAAAAGTAGCCATGCAGCATGAACGTAGCTGAACAAAGTTAGTTTAATAGCATGTAGTGAGATGTGTAGTTGACTAGCTGTCGCTCCTGATGGTAGACAATCATAATGCTACTGCAAGAGACTGTAAGTCTGGAAAACAGATATCAGCTTCCTGAACAAGCTGCTGTACCTTTCGATTTCTCTGTTAAAGGGTACAAAGTAGACATGGT